>NW_026706139.1:260000-275511 GCF_029867415.1 Vicia villosa
TTTTGCCAAGGCTGTTGGTATTGAAACTCCGTCGAGGCACCAAGAAAATGCCAAGTCCTCGAGGCCTGAAGACTCTTTAACATCTCGACGGGGGGACAAGAGGAAGGAGGACAGACCCCGTGAATCTCGGGGTGTCATATCCGACGAATGGTGCAGCAAAATGACCATAGATTCGGTAAAAAGGAAGTTTGAATAACTCATCAGTGCAAGCTCAAACAAGAACTCTACCCTCGGCAGAATCCAGGGGAGCTCCGTACCGATCACATTCTACCGGGAAGAACTCTCTAGGGGATCTCCCAACTTCAATATCCCTTTGCTTGTAAGAGCGCATATAGCCAATTTCAACGTCCGACGCATCCTGGTTGACCAGGGGAGCTCGATCGATATCATGTACGCCCAACTGTTCTGCATATTGCAGCTCGATGAGACACACTTGACACCTTATGTGGGTTCAGATCTACATGGTTTCGATCACGCTGTCACAAAACCATGGGGTTACGTCGAGCTGCTCGTTACATTTGAAGCAGCAGAAACGGCCAGATCCGTCAAAGTCTGGTTTTTGGTAATAGATTGCCCGTCGCTCTACCAATGCATCCTCGGTAGGCCAACTCTGGACAAATTGATAGCTGCACCCTTCACAGTACACCTAAAAATGAAGTATTATACCTCCAAGGGACTTGTTGCCACCCTCCACGAGGACATAGAGGCCGCGAGGAGATGTTTCGAGGAGGTCTCAAAGGGACTGAACGCCATCAGCGCACCAGTCAAAAATAAACCCATGCTGCCCAACAGCTTAGAAGGACTGAGGTTGCTGCCCCGCGTTGATTCAATTGACCTCAACAATCGCTTATCCAAAGATGATCTGAGGGATCAGAAGAAGAGAAAGAAGAAGATCCAGACAACCACGACGATCTCGTCTACGGCGACAAACGACTAAGAGTCTGCCGATCCTCTATGACCTATTCCTGACCGGGAGTCTGTCGATCCTCTGTGACCTATACCCTGTCTTCTCTTTTTCTTTTCTCAATTTTCTTTATCTCCTTCATTCATCATGTCCTCTATTCTCATCAGCACAACAACCACTCTCATTTGTTCATTGTGCTTGTGCTAATTATTCTTCAAATTCACTTTACTTCCATTAGTAACATGTTTTTCATTCAATTAATAAATTAGTAGTTAAGGATTTGCCACACTCACAAATAATAAATGTGTTTTTCATAGATGTATTTTTATTTTTTTAAAAAAGAAAGATGCAAAATATATGTATTTTTTTAAAGGAAAAAAATAACGAAATACTTTGAGTTTTGATTGGAAAGTATAAATTTTTTCTCAAGATTCGATCTCTATGGATCTTCGTGGGGATCTATGTGGATGGGGATGGAGGAAAATATTCCCCCGAGACGGAAATCGAAAATGTGGATGGGGAATAAATTTGAGGGTGAGACGGGGAGCAGAGAAACATCCTCCGAACATTTTCTGTCTCGTTGACATCTCTAGAGATAACTAATTCAAAACTAAATGATAATCTTTTCCATAAGAAAAAATATATTCTCATAACATATATTCATATATTACTCATTCAATCATTGAAAGAACAACGAACAAATTTATTGCAAAAGAATCTATAACAAAGGCTCTTGCTTTTTGACTAGAAATCTAACAAACTCTTAAAACACATGACCATACACACAGCTCATGCAAAGGTAAATGACCCCATTTGCATTCACTACAACTCCTTATTTACATACATTTTGTGGTACCACAACTTGGGAGCCATTGAACCTTAGCTTAATTTTTTAGCCCATTTATTTTGTTCAATCATGGTTAGTAGGACCACGCAGGGTAGTTGATCCGTCGGGGTCACAGATAAATATGAAGATGGCGTTGCTTTTTCCAAGCGAAATGGATAATCTTTGACCATTCGAATCAAATTAAGCTATATAGACTATAGTTATCAGAATATTTTTTTTACAAGCTGTTAATAGCATTTGTACTTGCAATATCTATATAAATAATGTGTTTTATTTATATGTTTTTTATTTGATGTTTATCTTTATATATATTTAGCATTTAGGAAACCTTAGTAATTAGAATTTTCAAAGATTTAACAATGAATGAATATTGGTATATGCAATGAAATAAAGAGAAGCGGAAAATAAGATGTGGTGTTATTTTTTTTAATGACAAAATCAATTGTTTTAAAAACTATATTTATCACCCTAAGCAACAGTTCAAGTCTTTGGACTCTCTAAAATATTAATCATCTCTTGGTGTTAGAAAGTCAAACATAAATTGATTGAAAACATGTTAATTGTCTGAACAAAATTTCTTAGATTTGACCATTTTACTTGAAGCGACTTTGACATGTGATTGTCCAGAAATAAAATCTTCAGTCTTCAATCCCCCAAGTGGAAAAACTTCATTCAAATTAGGCATGCATATTTCCACCATACTTACTCGTATACCAGAACATCAGCTGACCTAATTGTCGATCTTCTGTCTTGTAGCTCGACCAAGAAATTTACAATTGTCTATTTCTTCATAGATACTTTCGCTCACCGAAATATATCAAACAAGACATCCCTAACAAAGTTAGTCTAATATTTGAATTCGTGAAACTCCCTATTAATTAACGTAGTGTTCATCAATGTATTCAAGCACGTCTTACGACACACAAGACAAACCTCATCAATAAAAAAAATAAGATAATCATAAGGTGATATCTAAATATAGTGTGGTACTCTACCAGTGACATATGATGACCTAACTCATCAATAGAAATAACAAGTTGAAAATCATAAGCACATGCTCCTTACAAACAACCAAAAATCCCTTATATAGTGTGTCATATTAATATTTACTTCCATGTTCCTAAAACTTTTATTAAAAATGGCACTCGCCAAAATAAGTTGAACTTTAGGGGGATAATGTATTTGCTACTAAAATTGTTAAGGTCAAAATCTAGGATCATACCACAAAGATAATTCAAAGCTCTATCCAAATCATAGTCCATCTAATCTACCCATTTGTCTCTCAATATATGATCTTGTAATATCCATTATTAGGCCCTAGAATTCACAAAAGAATATGAAGTCGCTTTTACTCCCTAGTACAACCCCAATCATCTAACTCTGATAGGTAAAGAAATCATCATTCATTGAAGGTCCCTAAAGAAATGACATTCACCAACCACGATATCTTCAACCTACCTCTGTAACTCTCTATCAAACCAAATAGTTGTTTCCTCCATATAAATCGTTTGACACGTTTTTAGACCCAAATTTTTTGACAACACCAACGAAGAATCGAAGTAGAAGAAGCTCACTTTGTCGATCCCTTAACTATGGAAAATATGAATTAACTCAACACCCTTGGAAGCAATCTTCATGGAAAATCTCTCGATTGAAACTCCATCTCAACTAACAGTCCCTCAATGCAATTTCATCTCAAACACTAGCCTCTGAATATTTGAAGGAAACAAACCCCGACAAAGATGACTTCTATCACTTGAAGGCCAAAATATCCCAGTCTTACAAATACCCAATTCAAGGCCCATATTGAGACCTCTCTCCTAAATGATGTCAAGGAATTTAGCCACCTTCTTTGAATCTCCAATGATCGTGCCATCATCAAATTCCAGCCATGAAAAAGTAGCTTGTAGTTGTCTCTTATCTTATGAATAAGGAAATGTAACACAACTGAAAAAAGGAGCATCTCTAACAGGTCATCTTGTCGCACTCTAATAGTTGACATATTATGTATGGCATAACCTTGTTGACTAACCATACATAAACTCTACCAAAAAAATAAATAGATTTATAAATCACCCTCATTTCGTGTAATATGGTCGATTAATCTACAAAAGTTAACACGTTTGGGAAATTTATTGTCAACATAAATAAAGAAATATCTCTCTGTCACATGTTCCACACACTATTGAGACTATGTAAAACGGCATTAGCACCACCCGATACCCCGACCTCAAAATACAAGTCATTTGGGGTATTGTGTCACGTCTTTACCAACTTCTTTCATTGAAACATTGGATATCATACACCTCAAAATAAAACCTACATCAATTGGCTTCAATAATTGTGTCAAGGGTGCCAAAACTACAAATTTTGTCAAACTCACAAAGAGCATCTTCCTCCTAGCCATAAATTAACAATTAGAGTTATTTCACATAAAAGAACTTTTGCCAAAGTAGAACGTATTCTCCACGCAAAGTGTATAATATGTGCTTGGATTACAAACCATCTTTCTCACAATGATCGATGTTCCTTTAAAGAACAATTAACGCACATAAGAATTGTGTCAACTTCATCCACTATAGGAGTTTCAATGAACAAGGTGGTTGGCATTGAAGAAGGTGACTTGTATGGGTGTTTAGTCTCCAAAGTCTTCATTGTATCTCTATTATAGGGGGATACTCTGGATGGTTCCAACACTTTTACAACTAATATAAAGTGGTTATCTGCAACCTTACGGAGATATTTCTCATCATATTATCAACTAACTTTACAAGACCATGTATGTGTCTCCGAGTAAAGGTATACTCTTCATAACGAAGATAGGTGTCATGAAGACTCTCTCTATCAACCTTGCATTTAGAACACGACCCTTATTTTTGGTATTAGAGTCCATTATAGATGGTTTTAAAATACCTTCAATGTAGCTCCCGACCTCCCATGTTCCTTGAGAAACACAAAATTGACCATCACGAGGATGACATGTCCAACTCATTGCATAAATATTCATACACCTTTTACACATCCATTGCTTAACCATCCTTAAAGACTCATCTAATATCATAAACAAGACTCCTCTAATATCATAAACAGTTCTGATCACTCTCAATGGATTTTAGTATTGTACTTTTCATTCGTTGGTATAGAGGTATAACATTTTAAGACGATACATCATACGAGAAACAGCCTTACTCACATCCTTGCCATCATATGGAGGTAATGTTGTCGATGAAGGAGGAAAGTTTTTGGTGAGTAACTCACTTGAACTTGATTTATAAATATTGTTTAAATTTTGAGACTTTTCTTAACTTTGATGAGCTCTAAAACTCAACTCGCTTAAAAAATTTATTATAAAAATAGAATCATCGACACTAGTGTTATTCCACTAAGAGCATATCCAATGGAGGTTGCTTCATGCATAGGTGGATTTTTAGTTACAGAGCTTGGCATTTTCATTATTGGAGTAAATACACGTGACGTTTTCGTTGCTTCATGCAACAATGCAAAAAGTGTGTTGCTCATCATTAAATAATATTAATTTTGATAATTGATGGGATCAAATATAAATTGAAATACAAATTGATGGAGTCACATATATATTACTTATTAAAATCACAATTTGATTTAAATTGATTTAAATTTTTTAATATTGCTTAAATGAAATGAGACAATTGATCGATTCCACACAAAATAGCTCAAACAATTAAAAGTTAGTTCTCAATCCGATATTTTTTCTTAAATTTTTCAATAGCCTAACAACGTAATCAAATCTATTTTTAGTAAATAGATTTTAAATTCAACCAAACAAAACATGACCGAATAAATTGAAACCTCTTCACTTTTAAAGGTGAAAGATAATTTTAACTAGAAGATCAATTAGAACTTTTCATTTGTTTTAAACAAACAATGTAATTTTTGTAAAAAAAAAACAAACAATGTAATAGTCACACTCACACTCACACTCCACATTGATTATAAAGAATGGGAGAATTCCAAATATAAATTCACACATGTGCATATCAACTAACTAACATTTGTTTTCTTTAAATCTTCCACTATTGCATGACAATTTAATTTCATTAACCAAATTCAAAGTTTCCCGGACCATGAATCATCCTTAAATTAGTCGGACGTAAGGCCGAATATTAATCTATCTTTCGGGAAAAAATTCAAATTCAAAGCCAAGATAACATGCATGTTTAAGAGAGTAGAGAATGGTCTTCCAAATATGATGACACTTAATAATTAAAGAAAATTACACTTAATAATTAAAGAAAATTATTTCAAGTAAACAACAAAACAAAGGTCAAAATAAAACGAGTGGTGATCACAAATTGCAACCTAGATAGGGTCCATTAATTAAAACCTCTCATAAAATACATTTCATGATTGGAAGGGAACCCTTTCTTACGTTCGAATAATCTTTCTTCTGGACCATGATAATCTAATATTCTAATATATATTTTGATACAAAAAATTAATATATAGATATATTGACAACGATTCTTGATTCTATACATGCAACCTACTACATTTATTAATAATAACAGTTGGATCCAACCATGAAACCACTCGTGTGCATGGAGTTTGGACATTCTCCTAATCAATGATCAAACAAATGTGACTACTCATATAAAGATAGAGATCGCCCCCACGTACAATAAAATTCAATTGACACAACAACAAAATTTTCATGGATGAGAAATGAGAACCAAATAATCCATTCTATTGTCCTTTAGCAACCAAATTTTTAGACTATTATTTTTCATGTATTAAATGCATGAGAATGGTATCTTCTTACTAGCTTCATTATTGGGCCATTGTTGGTTCTTTGAGATGACATTTGTTAGGAGAAAAATCGCTTTCAATCCAGAGAATCATGATTGTACAAAATATAGATGTCGTTTCTATACTTTATTGATAACAAGTTCTTGGTATGCATAGCCATATATAACTCAAGTTCCATTTCTTTCACACTTAAAACAAAGTTAGTTATATTAGGGTAACATAGAATAATTTGAATTGCATTATATGTAACAAAAGAGTTTACATATGTAGAGCTAACAAAGGCTCGGATCACGACATAAAATAAAATCAATGGTTAATAGTAGTTTACACCCTGTAATATGAGCGTGTTCCGGTTTATTCCCCTACTGTTGCCAAATGCAGGTTTTGGTAACGGTTTTTTTGAACAAACCATTGCCTAAAGGTAGGGAGGGGGAAAAAGTAAAATTCGCTAACATTACAGGGGAAAGAATTACTATTAACCCTAAAATCAACTAAGTGTTTGTTAATGAGAATTGGGCAGCAAAGAAAATAAACAAATTACAACATGTAAATAAATGTTGCCTAAAATATATGCACTCCTCCAAGATGCAAAGGTGCCATTTATTAGCAAAGAAGAAGCTCATATCTAACTTGAATTTGAAGATAGAAAATGTGATAAATTTTGGAAATTTTTTCACCCACCTCCTAATCTTCTTGGCTACCTCTGGTGAATTTACCACAATACCCCTATTTTCGGAAATGAACTTCCGAAAACGTACTTTTTTTGAAAAAAAAGTGTTTTCGGAAATGTATCTCCGAAAAAGTGTTTTTTTTAATATAAAATATTGATTTAAGAGATGCATCTCCGAAATAAAGTTATTTTTCAGAAAATGTGGTGTTTTCGGAAGTTCATCTCCGAATTCACCCCCCTTGGAGGAATTCGGAAATGCACTTCCGAAAAAAGGTCTGGACAGAAGAAAAATAACAAACAAGAACGATTCGCTTTATTTAATCGGATGAAGACGATGGAGGAGACGCTGACAATAGGTTAGAAATTCCTGATCCTCTAGAAATCCATACCACATTGTAACTTACCAACATAATAAACAACAACAAAAAACTTATGAGTAAACTATACTTACATCATAGTGGTGTAGATCCTTATCAGCCACTCGCAACTGAAAATGATTAGCACGAACTTGTATTTTCCTTCCCAATTTTCCTTCTGAGACGACGGAGCCGACTCTAGTGTAGCCTTCTGTTTAACTTCGGCAGTCAGGCTCCCGATGGAGATCAGAGCCGAACTCAAGGAAGCAACCAGCGCTACGACAGATGGAACAAACAGCGCTGAAACAGATGGACGAACAACCGGAGCTGCAACAACAGACGGAAGAGAGGTAACCGGGGCCGGAGCATATGACGGAGGAGGTGGATGTCCGGAGGAAGAAGGATTGGAGGTACGTCCACCGCGAGAGCCACGGCCACCACCACCACGGCCTGATCCTGCAACATTGATGGATGATTGTTGAGAATGTGCAGGAGATGGTTGACTCCGGCGATTTTCGGGATGATTTCCTCCACCGCGGCGAGACATTGTGATGAAAGCAGTAACAAGAGATAGAAAATGTTAAAGCAAAGAAGAAGACTTAGGATCGAAAATGATTTGGGATATTTTGAAAGAAAAATGGGTGAAAAGCTTTTAAATAGGAAAGTGTTTTAGAAGTTAACCGTCTGAGAGTGGTGGGGAGAAGGAAAAGGGAACTTCGAAATTTCAAAAGGTTCTTTTATTCTTTTAAATAGGGTGTGGCTGTGGAGCTTCCTAATTTTTGTTACGTAGGCTTTTAAGTAGGAAAGTGTTACCACATTTCTTAGAAGGTAACCGTCTTAGAAGGCTTACGTAGGCACATGTGTCCACATTTCTTACCTGATTGTAAAAAATAAATGAATTTTGATGCATTTCGGAAATGCATTTCCGAAAATATAAAAAAATTTAAAAAAAAAAACTTCGGAGATGAATCTCCGAAGCAGGGGTAAATTGGGAATTTCGCTGGGGGTTACCCCATAGGGAGGTGGGTAAAGAAAAATTCTAAATTTTATCTTAGATTGATACAATGCAACTATGTACTATATTATTGTTTACGGTGATTTCCGGTAAACAACCGCTAGTCTTCCAAACTATAATACATATGATTTGGTTACTCGCAGGATCGACTAGATTGATCCTAGGACATAGTCAAAAAGATTGTTATTGATGGTCATTCGAACCATATCTATGATTCATCTTGTCAATAAGAATTACTTCGAACGAAACAAATAAAATTAGCAATCACTTCGTTATACACGTGAGTATAACTTCAGCGAAAGGTAAGTCAAGATAAAATATGAGACGAAACTGTAAAAATGCAGAAATCTTAAAGTGCAGAAATGTTAAATACTTCAAAGATAAATAACATGAAAATAATGAGTACAAAAACGTAAATGGCAAGAAGTAAACGAAATGCAATAATATTGAAAGATACTTGAAAATAAAGGGAAAATACACATGTATTAAAAGGGTGGTGTCATACGTACATTTCTCAGCGAACTCTTTCTCTTTAACACTTGATACTTGAGTAATATGTGAGTGATTTGTACAAAATGAACACACGGAATCCTAATATTAAGAACCTTATTTATACTAGTTTCGACCTTAACGGTCCTACGCTAATCTAATGCCACGTTTCTCATAAGAACCTCAGGAATGCCATCTGTCTTTAGACAGTTATGAAACCGTCTTCGAATTTCAAATCTTCCCGCCTAAGTCCTTCTTCGACGCGTGGCAGTGTACTTAACATTAAAACACTACAAAAGCACGCTAAGTGTCAATACTTAACATATTTCACGAAATTTGTCTAAGTCTTCGAAGACATATACTCCTACTAGCTTCAGCATTCACTATCTTCGTTATAACTTAAAAATATTCATTCTCGAAGCATGGCCATCAGGAGCCATTTTTATCTTCAAAGATGGTCATCAGTAACCATCCTTCCTTGGAGTTTTTATCCTTCGAAGGACCATGTTTGCAAAACGAAATCTTCAGCTAACAAATTGCCCCCAATAAATGCCTGTTTCGAAAAACAAGAGAAATAGGCGTTTCTTGTCGTCGTAAGATTTCGTCCCTCACTTATCTTTGAAAGTTCCAAGATTGCTGACTGACGTCATAATCATTGATGACCCTGTTTCCAAAACGTCTTGTCATTTTCAAAGATGTCTTCTCATAACTTACATTCCCATATTTTTTACCTTACTTCTTGATCACTACTCCTACATACTAGGAGTAAAGCTAATTTATTCGACCGCCGTTGGATTAAATCAATGCCTGCCGCGTGTCCCTTGGTTTTTACCCAAAAGATTTAAAAGGGTTTCCGTTAAACCTTTAAATATTAAAACCTTAACCTTCATTTAACTTTCACCTCTTATTTCCTTATTCCTCCACAGAAAAGAACACTTCTGATTATATTCAAACCCATTCCAGAAAATCAAACTTACTCATGGCGTCATCTTCAAATGTTCTTCAACCAGCTTTGAAACTTAAACAATCTACACAGATGGGGAATCAAGAGTGCATACCAAACCCAAATTCTGCGGAAGTGCGCGCCATTTACGCTTCTCAGGTAATCATCCCTTTTGAACTTTCTGGGAAAACTCATGCCTTCATGGGTCCTTTACCAGGAGAAATTAACTCTTCTCTGGATAAATTCTTTCCTTCTTATTATAAGACTAGGCCGTTAGTTAGTAAGAACAAAATAGATGAAAATGGCCGTCCTATTTCAACAAAACCTGATGATACGGAAAACGCTTCGACCGTAAACCCTTCAACCCTAGAGAAAATTAGGTTAAACTATGTGTTATACCCCAAAATTTGCCCACATATTTTTCAAGAAAACTCCAATCTGAAAATTAAGGGTCTCATATAATCATGGATTTTTATTTCAACAAATATCCTGACATATGAAATACTTAGTTTTTAGAATCTTTCTTATACAGTAATTTGGCTTGCAGTTGAATTTATTCTTACGCAAACACCAAATACTGTTTATTACTTCACACATGCTATTTATTTATTTACAGATAAATAGTACTGACACAATTGGTACAGAGTTAAAATCTTTTTGCAGGCGCAGAATCAGGAAACTCAGACTGTACTGGTAACAAGTAGATTATTATTATCTTTTGTTTCCCACTAATTTTTGTATTATATTCCATTATTTGCAAAAATCTTTTCAAATCTCTCTTTCAAAAATCAAATCTCTCCTTTTTCCAACACTATCATACACTTTCTTTCAAATCTTACTTCCACTCAAATTTTCCTTTTGTACGGAATCACATCATTCCCCAACGTCTCTTTCCTTCTTTCCATTCTATAAATACCTCTCATTTTCTTTCATAAAATCTCACATCAAATTCCAATTCATCTTTCAAATTCCTATCTTCATAATCCATCCTTTCTCTTCTTCCCTGACAAGAATGGCAAAGTGGATAGAGACACTGTTTCTTACAGTCATCACCATTGCTACGGTGATCATGACTTTTTTCTGCCTGCACAGTCCTGAGGAGTGTGGACCTGCAATGGTTATGCTCCCAATCATCTACATGTTATTGTTCATAGCATGGGTTATCAATCGTCATTCTTAAAATTTGCCGTATTTCTTATTTCTTAAATGTACCGTTTATTCGTCGTACTGTTCAATATAGTATGTGATATTTGTACTGTCAGTATTAAATATTGTACTATTTGTCATAATATTGCTTAATTACTAAGATAATATTTTGTGTGTTTTCTGCCAGTCAAATATTCCTATTTCTGTGCATTAAATGATTTTCAGGGTTATTATCGGTAATTTTGCCCGCATACCGTAAATATTAGTTATTTATTATGTCTGTGTTTTTCTAACAAGTCATGTAAATAAACTTTCATTTTTCATATAAAACAAAAACAAAAAAACAACAAAAAAGAAAATTAACTTTGACTGTTGATTTTTCACTCTAACTGCTACATCAATACCTGAACAGTCAGTCGACAGCCAAACTGCTGGCAGTACAATTCTCAGTGTTTTGTACCATCAATCAAATCAATCTTTCACAATTCAAAATTCCAAGGTTTTTGTTCTAGAAGTCTTCTGAATATCACGCGATTAGCAGAGACTCAACACTGCACAAAAATCAGGTACGCTTAACTGTCTCCTACACAAACAGTCCCTAATCAGGGTTTTTCTTGTTTTTACAGGAGCAACAAGTTTTTGAGAGCTCAAATGGATTTCATACACATCCATATATCTCAAAGTACCATCATACAAATTTTCAAACTTCAATTCACTCAGACGCACCGTCAGCAGCTCAAACAGTCAACAGACGACCCGTTTGACCAAAAAAGTCAACAGACAGTCAAAAATGAAATTTTTTGTCAAAGTCCATATTTTGTCAAAGGATTCATCATTTGATCATTGGATGATCATAATTCATCAAGGAAAGATCAAAAATCAACAAAACCCTAAGATTCAAAATTAGGGTTTTTGCCTGAAAAGTCAACTCAACTTTGACTGATCATAACTCTCTCATCCTTCATCCAAAAAATTCAAACCAAAGCTTGTTTTGAAGGAAATTCAATTATCTTTCAAATTCCATTGATCCCATGGTCATTGGATTCACCATTTGAAAAATATGATCAAAGACATTACAGGTCATTTTCAAAGTCAACAAAAAGACACTTTTTTCAAAAGGACACACAAGGAGCTTCAAAATCATTTTGACATGAGACCAAAGACATTGGTTAGAGGACTCTTTGAGGTTTCTAAAAAGTGCAAGATCTCCTTCATATGACAAAAATTGAAGGATTTACACCTTGTTGAAGTTGGCTAAATTTTGGGAAAATGCATGAAATCAACATTGCTCAAAAATGTGTTTTTTCCAAATGGGGCCAAGTTTTCAGCATTCAAACATCATTTCCATGTTACTATGGGCCTCCCACGACCAAGACTAAGCCCATACCTTTTTTATCCATTTTTTTGCATGATTTTATCTTACTTTAAGATTAAAATTAAAAGAAAAATGCATGGATAATGGTAGCTTACAAATCAAGCATGACTCACCTCAAAGAATCTTCATCTTTCTGCAGAGAATTGAAGGACAAGGCAGGTTCATTGAAGGCAAGATGACTTGGTCAAGAATTCAAGCTTTTTTATATTAAAAAATGCAAAGTTTCAACAAAGGCAACTAGCTGCAAGTTAGCCTCAATTCTAAGCACACATAGCTTATAAATAAGCTATCATAGTTCAGCAAACAAGGAGAGGCAAGACCAGAAGCATAGCATAGCATATAACACTTGTAGTCACTTCAAAAAATCAAAAGAAAAACTCAAATTCGAATTTGTAATTTCAGTCCATTTCAATACAAACTAAGCATTCATATACCTTCCTTAAACATCACTGAAACTATCTCAATCAATTACAAGCCTTGAAGCTCACTGAATCGAGCTACACAGGTCAAAATTTGTTCAAACTAAAATCAATTCGTATCTGGTTATTCACACATGTTTAACAAGATGTAGACATACTATTGAGTTTGGTTTGAGGTGTAGATCATTTCTGGAAACTTAATTGAAGTTTGGACACGTATAAACGAAACTACCATTTTAGGGTTCATAGCTTCAAATTTAGGGCTTTCCAAATTAGGCAAAATTAGAAGTTCTGATTAGCACCATTAGATTCGCATGAACAAGACGAAACGAATGGAACCATCGCGCCAAACTTCTTTGCATGTTTACCCCTATTCGCTATTTTGCAGGTTTGAGGTTCACTTACTATAGCGCTTTTTTCATAAAAACGCTGTAAAAGGCCCTGGCGAGAGGTTGAAGATGATGAGGTGTCCCCACCTCATTGGTTCAGACGCGCGCGTTTTTTTTTAAATTGTCCTCTGATTCTGTGCTTCGCAGGTGTAGCTTTTACCACGTGCCTCACCATCTGGACCACCTGATCTCATTTAATGAATAATCCAACGTGCCAGATCAAACCATCCTTATCATGGACTCTCAATCCAACCACACAGGATCAGTATCCTTTATTTCTATTTTATTTAATTTCTTTGTTAAATTAATTAAAAATAGTTTTAAAAATCCAAAAAATACACAAAAAATATTTTTAGACTTCTAAAATAATATACTATTTTCTGAAATAAAAATATTTTATTTTTCTTCAAAATTTCAATATTTTGCATAATTAATTAGTATATATTTATATATTTGCTCTTTAATTATTCTAACCAATCAAAAAATCCCAAAAAAAATTGTTCTTTATATAAAATATTGTTTTTATATTATAAACTAATTTTGTACATATTTTGAATAATTTTATCTTTGAGTTTTAATTATTTGTATAATTATTTACATAATTATGTTTTAATTAACTTAAATCAATTTCAAATCAATTTCCAAAAATTCCAAAAAATTAGTTTTGTTTTAAAATTAATTAACAAATATTTTGTAAATATTTTAAACTTATTTCTAGGTTTAAATATATTTTCATCTTTTTCTTCATTTTAATTTAATTAATTATGCATTAATTATAATTAAAATCAATCATAAAAAATCCAAAAACATGCCTTTTATTTTTCTTGCAATTTAAAATTCCTAGATAAATGTATAGGATGTCAAATTCATGTAAATAGGCTAGTTTACATTTCCCGCACAATCGATGTAATAGCGTAGATTTACTTTCCGCACTTTACATTTCCGCACTTTAATTTCCAGCACATATAAACTGCGTGTATGTCAAAGATAAAATTGAACCGTTAGATCACTAACTTCAAAGATAAATATCTGAATCCAATCACAATCACACTTGCACCTCTTCAGGTAATCCTTTTCAATCTTTCAAAATCAAAGTCAAATTTCACTGTTTTGAGTACAAAATCGAACCTTGCTTTTATATCCGGTGAAAGGATAGATTTTTAAAGGAAATAGGATAAAGACCTTACAACTCAGGGTAGACCTCCTAGTTTGCTTGCTCAAATCAAAACAAACAAAATTCTCATACACTGTTGATTTTTCAAAACTTTCAAAAAGACAATACTTTGTATACATCCAAACACGGATTATTACAAAGTTAACGTTCTTTTCAAAACATCTTTCGAAAGATAAACAAGCATTTTGTATACATCCACACACGGATCATTACAAAATTCAAATTACAAAGGTATTTGAAACCACATATGAGCAATTTCAGAGCAATTGAAAAGTAATCGAAAAACAAGTGAGCTAAGCAAACTTAAGAGCCCATGGATAACCATGGATACAAAGGGTGCTAACACCTTCCCTTTGTATAACCTACCCCCTTACCCAGAATTTCTTAAAGGTCTTTTTTCTGTGTCTTTTATAAACCTTTCCTTAATTGGATAAAATAAAAGGTCGGTGGCGACTCTGTGATATTTTCAAAAATGCGAAAGCATTAAGCGACAAAAAAGAGTCAGTTCACGTATCTCTCCAGATCAGAGGTATGGCCCGGTATTAAAAAAATCGGAGGTCCACAGAACTGGCGACTCTGCTGGGGAAATACTTTCAAAAAACAAAATGTTTTCAAAAGGGGTTACCTTAAGAGAATAGATCACTTCGATGTTTTCAATTGATTGACTTGATTGCTCTATTTTTCAAAGGCTTGCTTGGGTATTTTGCTTGTGTGAAAGATTCTAACCCGAATCTCGAGATACCTTAAGTATATGACATTAGACCAAGGAAACTGTACGGCATGTACCGATACGGTTGATCTGGTAGTCATCGTTAGTGCGATACTTTGGTTTATACTGATGTCCCTTGAAAACGATCAAGGAGTATATTAGGCTTCCGAAGTGTCATTAAACACTAATTTGTCTTAGAACCTTTTTAGTTGAACTTGACTTGTGGCCTATTAAGTGGCTAGCTTTGAAATTGATCGAAGTTAGTTATCCTCGAGGAATATTTTGATCGG